>NC_133797.1:24554739-24592239 GCF_043250625.1 Sebastes fasciatus | reverse complement strand
AACAAAATATTATGAGCAACACTATGAAAACCATTGGATAGATCTACAAGGACTACTGCACAAAGGGGATTTTTATCAAGCCAGTTAAAGGGCCAGTGTGTAGGGTTTCAGGGGATCTATTAGCATAAATGGAATATGATTTATTGTATAATCACCTGAAATAATATCTGTTTGACAAGCAAATATTGGCCAATAATATCAGCCATGCTGATTCATTGTCAGGTTTCATTTTAGAGCAACGTCCAGTTAAAATTTAAGCATTTTCATTGCAGCTAAAACAGAAGATTAAATTGCAATGTCTGCACTGTTTTATGACACAGCTATGACAGAACTGTGACAAAGGTAAAAGCAAAACATGGTGTTCGTTGTGATGGTTTCTCCACAGCATCTGAATGCAGAAACATTTATTCAGAAATTCTGAATTGTGGAGCTGCAGAAAGTCTGAAACCTGCAAATCACACAGAAATGTATTTCTGTACATGTGAGGACCCTCACTAGCCGTTAACTTCAACCTAAATCAAACCCACCTAATCTAACCTCACAGGAAACAGTAAATCAGAGGTGGAGCAGTCATTTTAGAAGTGTGGTTGTTCTGCGGGTTGGACATGAGCACCGCACCCTCTCGTTCCAGTATGAATGTCAGCTACAGTGGTGGAATGTAACTAAAGTTATACCGTACTTAAGCTGAGACACAAAATAATAATAATAATAATAATAATAATAATAAACTTAATTTTTTCAGCACTTTTCAAAACAAAGTTACAAAATCATTTACGTAGTTGAACTAAGATTTAAAAAAATTCAGAACAGCAATGAAGCAAATAAAATCAGCCTATTAAAAGATAATAAAAAGATAAAATTGAATAAAATACCCAACAATAATATAAGATATAAAAATAATAATAATAAAACAGATAAGACAGCTAGAGTTTAAAGTGATTTGTCCAGGACTCCACAACACCACAGACATTTTAAACATGGATTAAAAGACTGGAGATGCTGCAAGATGACACCACTGGAGCAGAGACGTTTGATGAAGGGGGTCCTTTACCTCAGCTGGGTCTTAACATAGACTGGACTGACGAGACAACTGCTGGTCTTGAAGGCCTTGGACAAGAAAAAGCTGAATTGGGAGAAAGGACACTGTGTGGACAGAGAGATGTAGAATTAAATTACTGAACTTATTTTGTATTATTATTATTTATCTTATTTCTTTTGACAATCTACCCTGACTGTTTGGCTTATTGCTACTTCACATGGATGTTTGACCGTCGCTGTGCAGAATGGTGTGCAGAGTTGAAGCCTGCAGGCAGGAGGTGATCTTTTAAAGTAGACCCAGTCTGGTCACAGATCCTCGTGGATTAATCCACAGCCCTGCACGACAACTTTCACGTCACATGAGCCCTGCTCAGACCTGGTATTAACACGTGTCCGGTGTGATCGGATCACTCAGGACGCATGTTAATACCGTGGACGTGGACAGCTCTGAGTACAGGTGTGAACGCACTCAAGACGCATTGAGGACGCATTGAGATCCGATCGCTCAGACCACATTCAGAGGTGGTCTGGGCCGCATATAGCCACATTCTTTTAGCAGTGTGTACGCGAATGTGTCCTGGGCCACATTAACGACCGCGGGTGTCTCTGCTCTCCTCAGGTAAATAGACAGGCAGACACCTCGCGGCATGGAAACGGCTTCTGTGCTCTACTGTATTCTGTCGGTACAACTGTATTTTTATTAAAATATATCTTATTTATAGGCTACATATCTACAGACTATCAGATTAGGCACGCAAAGTGCATTATTGTCATACTGTCGGTGATATGTCGGTGTTTTTGTTCCGGTGCTTTGCACGGAGCTGACACAGGCCTCCAGCTTTAAAGCTCTCGTCAGCACTGGGCAAACAGCCACTTTATATATAATTAGCTCGGGGCTAACAGAAGCTAGTTCTACAACAGGAATATCCACTAAAGATCATAAAGTGTCAATCAGGATTGAAACTAAAGCAGTGAACTGTTTATCACTTTCTGCAGCCTGCAGGTTAAAGTTAGAGAGAACCTCCTCTGCTCCATAAAACAGCTTCATACTTTTATTTTTTTTTGAACGAGCTTCATCATTCATCTCATACTTTGTCTTTGAGATCTGATCTGAGAGTTGATCTGTCTCTGCCCCTCCGACTCGTTGACTTTGTGGGTTTTAAACTGTTGCTTTTCAATCCAACCTCCCGGTTCGTTGACAAGAAGACGTCACTGCTGGAACACAGACTTCCTGACAACCAAGTGACTTCAAACAGTGATTTATTGTGTTTTAAGTGTAGAAAACAGTCAAAGAGTCTCAGTGTAAACAGAGATTTAAGATTTGAATTCAACTCAAAATGTGATCTTGGAACAGAAAAAAAGATTACATTTGCATCATCCTTCAGAGAGCAGACTCACATCTCATTTGAGTCAAATTATGACACAGCTTTTATTTTAGAAATGTGGATGTAACCAATATATTTTCAGCTGAGGTCTTATTCTAAGTCAATCTTTGGTCAGTTGGAGCATTCAGAGCTCATTTTAGATCTTAATTTGATGTCGAATAAATGTCACACAAAGAAGAAATAAAATGAATCTTCAATCTCTTAAATGTTCTTAACATGCAAACAAAATTATGTGATGAAAAACACATCAGAAACAAAATATATTCGTAATATTTCGTGATGAAATTACAAAATAAAATCCTGTATTTAAGGCACAAATAAAACCAAAATAAAACCACAACCAAGCTTAAATCAAACCCTAAACTCATCATTTTCATTTTAGAGATTAATATTGTCAACTCTAAATATAAATAAGCAAATGCAACCCCAGCAGATAAAGAAACAGCAAATAGTGTTTAGGAACTCGTCAAATTAAATAGAAACTTTTAATTGGAGCTGTTTACGTACAGCTACTCTGATCATTTATCTGACTATTTTCATCAAAATATAAAATGTAAACTGCAGTTCACTGGATTTTTTTGTTTTGTTTTAAATATTAAATAATATTACTATTTTCCTCATTTTACTGCAGGATCTATATATTTTTTTAATTAAGTGCAATTTAGATGTTAATGTTGAAGTCAGAAATTGGACCAGTTGTAATAAATCAGGTTTACGATCCTTTTTAAGGTGCCAAAATAAAGTCTGAATTATAGTTCACAGTTAGAATAATAATAATCAATCTGAATTCAGTCTTCTATATTTTATTAAAACTGCTTTATAATATATATGTTTTTGATTAGTGACAGTGTAGATTGATTGTTCCATTTGTGAACATATTGGTTGTTGGAGTTCAATATATATATGTATATATATATATATATATGTATTTGTGATTTGGAGGTAATAAAAACATACAGACTGTAAAGCTCTTTGAGGCAAAGTTGTGATTTTCGAGTGCATAAATAAAATTGACTTTCCAGATAAATAAAAACATAATTTTTGTTTGTTTTTTTAAGCTTTGCATATCTCCCTATACCAAACACGGTCTGTCAAATGCTGATGTGGAGTGTCAAAAAAGTAAGAAATACTTCCACATTTAGGTATATCCTCTTCTTCTCTTTCTCTCTGAGAGTCAGATGTTCAGATTGATACCTCTCTCATGTCTGTACGCTAAATATGAAGCTGCAACCAGCAGCTGGTTAGTCTAGCTTAGCATAAAGACTGGAAACAGAGGGAAACAGCTAGCCTGGCTCTGTCCAAAGGAAACACAATCAACTTACCAGCACCTCTAAAGCTCACTAACTAACATGCATATCTGGTTTGTTTAATCTGTACACAAACCAACGTTTCCCAACCTGTTGAACTACTCCTTTAAAATACACAGTGTGTAAATAAAATAAAATTAGTGTTATGTTTCATCATTTTCATGTGGATATTTCTAAAACACAACAGGAAGTAGAATATTTCTGGGAAACATCATATTGTAAACATTTAACTCTTTACGTCCATTTTCGTTCCGACTTCAACATCTTCAGTTGCTTTTTGTGCTGCCGGCCACATGTCTAATATCTATTATATGGTTGCCATTTCATTTTGAGAATCAAACTCTTAATTTGGCGGGTTAGAGTCGATAACAGGAACCAGTTTGAGCTCCTGACTTTGAAGTCTGGTGTAACTTCATGTCATTAGTGGCTGACAAGACAGCTCTCATAGGCCTATAGGGTTTACTTTGGCAGCTACTTCCTGTAATAATTACAGGTTTCAATTAATTTCATTATTATATACCAGTATGTACAAATTAAAAGCACTCAAATATTGCAGCTGATCACCTTTAGAGTCGTTTCCTCCAGAGATGAATCATGGGTAATATTCTGTTATGGAGTGAAACGTCTAATAATTAAACTTTAAGGCACGTTCAGTGATACAGAGTGGTCAGTGAGATGCTTGGTTAGTGTTCATCCTTGTTCGGTTTTCTGTTAAGCTAACATTAGGCTAACGCTAAACTAATATTATGATGTATGTAAATGTATGTTTGACCGATGAAATCCTTTATTCCAACTGATCACCGCCAATCTGCATAATAATTAGCCATGTGCTTCTGTTTGTTGCATGGAGATTGTGTATTTTCGGGGCCTTGGAACAATGGGCGTTTGTTTTCTGTGTAACGGACTGTTGGACAAATGGGCTTTTTCAGTCCAGTGGGACATGTTTCTGACTATTGGTGTGTTGGAATAACAATGGGCCATCCTCTACTCAACACCCGATAATGTACGACAAACACCGCAACGACTACAACATGGTACATGGTCATGTAGCTGATATGCACTTGCTAATGTTACACTGTATGTTGGTCACGGAAAGGGCTAGCCAAAACAGCTAGCGTTAGCATCAAATTTGGGGTCTGATTAGTTTCTGTGTTGTGTAGTTAATGTTAGCCTCTCAGACATTCTCTGTCTAGATAGGTTTTGGTTATGTGAAGTGGATACAGGCACTATTTAGGAGGAAACTCAATGGGCCTCATTGATGATTATTGAACGCGGATAATTCGCACCAGACCCGGTGTGCAAACTTGTCAATGCGGAAAATTCGCACGCGGATCTCTATTGTGCATATTAAAGACCTTTTTACAAGATTCTAATTTTAAAACGAGTCCGCCGGAAAACAATAAAAAAATTATTTTAAACAATTTAAGGAGCCATCATTAGCTCAATTAGCCAGCTAGCAAGAGCTGATAGAACCTGGCAGTGAAAGTTGTCATTTCAGCCGCTAAAATTAACGGTCGCCTGCTTGAGATGACGATCTTCTTTTGTCTATGACTGAAATCAATGAAACCATCATTTAAAAAAACTACAGTATATGGATTTTGATGGTAAATCTGGCACATTTTCATTTTAAAGAAATGTGCCGTATGGGAATGTAAAGCTCGACAGAGGAGGCTTAGCAAACAGTCAATGTGGCTGTAATGTCAGACTGTTGTTGATATGAAACTCTCCATGTGACAGTGTGGCGGTTTGGTCGTGTCACTGCTCTGTAAATAACATACATTTTGAGGTCAGTGCGGTTCTGCTGTGGTAGTCGTATCTCCAACAGCAGTACTGCGACTGCGTAATGTTGCTCTACTGCACTCTACTGTACAACAGAGATGCGTGTGATCACACGACTACTCACTATTTCAAAATTATCGGTTAATATAATGAGAATACAAAAAACAGGGTTAAAGGAAAAAGGCCACAATCAGAATATCAAGATTGTCCTCAAACATTACTGAGTGAATCCTATATTCAACAATCCTATTTGATCCACAGAGAAAGGACTGCTAAATCTGCTCAGATTTTCAGCCCTTCTTCCCCACATTTGTCCCCTATAAAAGATGTGTTCACTGTTTTTCAACCACAATCTTATGACATATTCCTGTTTCCAAACCGTATGTAGCCGAGAGAAACGGTCACTCCAACCTGACGCAAGTCCCGCTTAGCAACACAAGAAGAAAGAAGTAAAAACTAAGTAGAAAAGTAGACTGATCGTGGTGTTTGAAGGCCTGATCGATAGACACACTGGGACGTTTGAACCGAGTGAGAAAAGTTAGTTTCTTCAAGATAAAACTCAAAATATTTTTTTTGATATGGTGATTTTTGAAGCTCAGACGCTAACAAATCTCTTTTATCTCTCCTCCTTCTTTTTATACTTGAAAACACTTCTTGTTAATTACGCTTTCACAGATTAAAATGACAAACGCAACTGGTGGCAGATTATATCAACTGCTAATTAACTTTAACTGTGCAATAGCTAAAATGAAACTTGGCTCTAGTCTGGTTAATGTGTTCTCTGAAAACTGATGTCTGCAGTCAACAAAACATCATTTGTGAGGGAGAAATTTTGGTTTGATGAAATACTGTCAAACCCCAATCCTAGATTTAATAAGGTCTGGGTGTACAAACAGTGAACAAATCCTTTAATTATCTCACCATTTTCATCTGATTTAAAAAAAATAAAAAATAGTTAAATGACCCCAGGCAGTAGAACAAACAACCCAACCAGTAGAGAAGCATAAGACCCCTCACGTGAATAGCAAACCTGAATGTAAGAAAAGTGATTAAAAGAAGTTTTCCAGCAGTGATGATATGATGTCTGATCCCTAACTGAAAACACAGCTCAGTGAGTGGTTTCTGTGATTTGTTGGTGAAAAGATGCGTAGGTGTCCAAACTTCTGTCCAACAACACACTTCATTTGGTTGAAAAGTGACTATTTTTGCCATCTCAAGGTTACATACATGAAATGCTGTAGTTTCGCAGCATTCAAAAACATTTTTATCAGGTCCCTTAGTAAACCTGCTGCCCAGTGCAGCCCTGTCTCCTACAAATTACTTTCCCATACAACAAAACTGCATTGTGAATTAAGTTTAGAGGGAAATGTATTTTGTAGGGCTGTCAATCGATTAATATTTAATCACGATTAAACGCATGATTGTCCATAGTTATTCTTGATTAATCACGCATTTTTTATCCATTCAAAATGTACCTTAAAGGGAGATTAGTCCAGAAACCCTCACAGGTACTGCATTTAACCTAAAATAAATATGCTGAAATCATAACAGACAACAGCTGTCAGTGTGTCAGTGTGCTGACTTGACTATGACTTGCCAAAAACTGCATGTGATTATAATAAAGTGGGCATGTCTGTAAAGGGGAGACTCGTGGGTACCCATAGAACCCATTTTCATTCACATATCTTGAGGTCAGAGGTCAAGGGACCCCTTTGAAAATGGCCATGCCAGTTTTTCCTCGCCAAAATTGTGCGCTTCTTTGGAGCGTTATTTAGCCTCCTTCGTGACAAGCTAGTATGACATGTTTTCTAGTTTCATATATCAGTAGCTTCACTCTAGCTTTAAATCTGAGCCCGCTAAAGCCTGAATATCGCAAGTTGCGTTAAAGAAATTAGTGGCGTTTAAACAAATTTGCGTTGTTATTTTGTTAACTTTGCCCTAGTATTCTGTAGCTGATTCAAGTTTGTTTTCGACGTATTACAAATACGTTTGTAATGATAGTCCGCGTAGGGAGGAAGTCAGGGTGGGCCGCTGTTGGTGTCCCGTGTTAAAGTCAACATTTAATTATTTTAATTTACGTCTGTAGCTTAATAATGTAACAAACAGTCATTTTAAGCCAAACCATGATTTTCTTTTTTTTTTACTAAACCTAACAAAGTAGTTTTGTTTTGTTTTTGTTTTGTTTTGTTTAAATGTATAACGTTAACCCCGTGTTTAAAACTGCAACCAAACCAACGTTTCCCTCGAAACATAATTGAGAATGCAGTTTAGTTGTATGGTAATGTAATTTTGTAGGAGACAGGAATGCACATTGATATAAAGTCTTTGAAATGCTACTGAGACAAAAATAGCACAATGTCTACACAGCACACGTAGACACTTCAAAAGCAGCACGTTAGCATAGCAGCAGCAGATTCGGGGTCTACACAGGATGTGTTCAGGTACTGTGTTGAGTGTAGGTCACCTGTGTTTTGGCTCTGAGCCAAACATACAATCACTGTAGTTATGTGCGTAAAAAAAGAAGAAAATAGTTGAAGTGTAAAAATACACTTTAGGCTGCGGTTACACGCATGTAAATTTAGTAGGATGTGAGCCGTTATGTAGGCCACTGTATTGTTTAAAATAGGAGCATTTGTCAGACGCAGCTAACACACTCCCTGTGTAGACAAGCTACACATCTAAAAATACTTTTCAACCAAACGCAGCCCACTTTTCATCGTGATGCCTTGATGGCTTTTCAGCCACAAATCACCAAACCAATACTCTCTGAGCGATATCTTCAGATGTCTGAAGAGTCCAGCAGGTGACATGGCAGAAAAGAGAAGTAGAACCAAGTAAAGAGGAACCTGATTAAATCCAGCCTTGTTGAACTGAGTTCCCTCCCTGTCAGAGGAGTTTGGGCCTGGCTGGGTTGGCCCTGACTGAAGAATAGGCCCCGATGTGGGTGATGAGGTTGGGTTCCACACTGTGAGACCTTTCCCCAGGGATTGTCCTCGCCATCTGATACAGAACCATGTCTTTGGCGTTCCCCTTGACGCAGAACGAGCCATCCAGATACTCGGCCACCCTGAGCGTGGCGTTGCCGGGGAAGAGCATGGCTGGGGTGCAGCACTCTGTGGCCGGGGAGACGGCGTAGAACTGCGGGGAAAGCCTCCGCACCTCCAGGAGGTAGTGCCGCCCCAGCAGCTCCGTGGCAGCCATGAAGTAGAGGGTGAAGAAGAGGAGGTGGCCGGCCGACAGCGTGAAGGAGAAAGAGCAGGGGTTCCAGTAAGGAAAGGTGAGGAGGAGGGCCGTTGCTCCTACCAGCCCGAGTCCCAACCACTCCAGGATGCGGTAAGGCTCGGGGTTCCAGTAGCGCTGCAGCCTTTCAGGGTGATACAGCTTTATGTAAAGAGTCTGGAGGGCAAACCGACGTGACAGCAGGTCCTTTACGACTGCGAAAAAGTCCTGCGTCGGCAAAGCATCGTCCTCCAGAACAACCATGTTTTTGGGCTTCACGAGCTCCCATCCCTTGCGGAGACAAAAGACGTAATCCCTCTTCTCCCTCTCGAAGGTGTTGATTCGTTCCCTGTTCCTCTGCTGCTCCCGAGGGGAACGCCGGATCACCCTGAAGTGGGCCTCCAGCATCTTGGCGTCCTGGTTTTCGTGTGGGCCGCTTTCCACGTCGCAGACCAACACCTCTGCACACCGCCGCTCCCCACATCCTCCCAGAATGCCGCTCAGCTGCTGCATCACCTGGAGCAGATAGTGGAAGTCCCGCCCCTCATTCCGCCTGGCTGTCACAACAGTGACCAGCAGCTCAGGATGCTGGGCGATGTCACTGAATTTGGAAGACACCGCCGCTGCGGTTGAAGCGCTCTGCCAGAAGTGCAGCGCGTCCTGGCCTCGGTTGAGGCTTTCCCGCAGCACCTCCTCACTCATGGAGTCCAGGTACATGGACTTGATGAAGAAGTAAGAGTAAAGCAGTCGATGGCAGCACAGAGGGAGAAGGACGCAAAACGTGACAACGGACAGGACGAGGGCTTGAGTGACGGTGCTGGACCATCGCAAGTACTGACTTCCTTTCCATCGAGGCATTGGTGAGACCGCCGGCTGAAACCACACAATGACAAAATTAACAGAGGAGCAAAAGTCTAGATTTCACTTGAATTACAATATGCTGAAAGGTTATTATGGAATTTTTGCCCAATGATTCTAAAAACATTCTACCTACTGCAGGTTTAAGGATTGAAAAAGGAAAAAGAAAAAGAAAAAGGACATGGCTCAAAATAAAAATAATCAGATAACTACATAAGATGGAGAAAGATGATAATAATACATAAAACATTGAGAGAGTACTGTAGCTAAACTACAGGTTAATCCCTCCATCACTTAACTCTTCTGTTCCTTTCAGCCTTCCAAACTAAATCTCAATGAAACAGCTGATAAACATCATCACTGCTCTGGTCACTGATGACCAGCTGAATAGCTTCAAAGAGATGTTAGAGGTCTTTCTTTTAGTGAGGAACACATGCAGAGTTCACTTTGTATCATGAAATAAATGTATTTGCTCACTATCATTTGCTGATTAACAAGTTAATGTGTTCAGAGTCATGAGTTGAAGAGAATCCAGCTGAACAGGTTTATTTTCAAACACATAAATCACCAAACGTCACTGTTACCACAAACAGACTTCTGTCTAGAAAACAAGTTTTACTTCCTGATGGCCAGAAAGTTCCATGAGGTAATAATTAAAATAATAAAGGATTTCATTTAAAGTCAACATTCATCTTAAAAGTGTTGATCTGTAAGTGTTCAGCTGACATCTGTCTTTTTCCCTCCCTTAATGTTGAGACCAAACGGTTCATTAATCTGGAAGAAAAATAATTTGACATCTCAGTGATGTAGAAAATAAATGAATTGTGTCTTTTTTTTTTTCCAGAAATCTTGTCAGAGTTAGTACGTTTGAAGGCCTGGAAGAGGAGAGAAACAGGATATATTTGATCACTGTCATTTGCAGGTCAATAGGTTGATGCGTCATGAGCTGCAGAGAATCCAGCTGAACAGGTTTACTTTCAATGGAGTTTATGCCCAAACATTTTGCCTGCTGCTGGTTGGTTATCTAGTGTATTCATACCACTCACTGTTTATTCCGCACTCAATGTTCTTCTGTACATTACTCTGCACTTTACTGGTTTTTGCACTTCAGTTTATGCTAAACTGCATTTCGCTGTCTGAGTGGGCTACCTGTACTGACAAGGAAATGTAATTTAATTTAAGAAATGATCACTTCACTTCACAGTCAACATAAAGTCAACTCTTTCATCATCCATATGTACACATGCTTCAAAGCCGCCCTCCAGCCAGTTTTACTTCCTGTTTTTTGGTTAACTTTCTTTCTCAAACGGCGAATGAGGATGTGGTTAATAGTCAGATGTAATTCATCACCACGGCAACCAGATTGCATTGTTTTTCAACCCAGTTTAGATGAAACCAACTAAGATGAATTTAGTGATCAGCCGACAAATGAGACAAGAATTAGCGCAACACACCGACTCATTCTCTCTCTCTCGCTCTCTTCTTCACCGTCTCCTCCTGGCGAGGCGGCCGTCTGGCTGCTGCTGCATCGAGGAGCCGCACCTCCGCACGACAGTCACAGCGCACCGAAGGACGGATAGACATGTTGCAGAGGGCCGCTGTTTGAAATGCAGTTTCGGGGCGTTTCGGAGGTGCACCGTCCACCAGCACCGGCCGCTCTCGCCTCAGCTCCAGCACTGACACCTCACCGGGCTGCACTGTGATTCGTTTAATTCTCTAACGGGGCTTTTCTCTGTTTTTTTGTTGGGTTGAACTTGAGAGTTGTGCGCTACCCGTCATTTGGACCCGTTAGAGGCCCGCAAACCTCCGGTATCGGCTGCTTTCCGTTTTCGTATGGTAAAGAAGAGAGCGAGTGAGAGAGACAGTCGGTGCGTTGTGTTAATTCTGCAGGTGGGATATTGTGTAATCCACTGTGTTTATTAACCCTGTTCACCGCCCACACGAATGCCATTGTGATGACAAGATATTCCTAAAATAAGATATTCCTTTATTACTCCCGCAGTGGGGACATTTGCAATAATCACACTAATGTAAGGAGGAGGAAAATAAAAGTAAAATAAAATCCCTCAGTAAGCTAAAGCAACAAGTTGGGCTAGCTAACTACACCTAACTAGCTAACTAACTAGAAAGACAAACTTACAGACAGATATACAGATTTATCAGTTTAACCGCTGCTCGGACACAAACGAGCATTACACCCGCTCTAGCTTGGAGGATGACCTTTGATCTGAAGCTTCTACTATAGTCATACGTCATATTCCACTTTTACTTTGAGCACAAAATTAGGTTATTTCTCAAAAAATTAAATATCATAGAAATCTCAAAATACACTGGAGGGGGGCTTTAAAGGGACTGTTTGTAACTTCTTACACGTATAAATGACCTGGGTCGGTGTCCCATGCGCGCTTGCATATGCCAGCGATCATATGCACACTGGCATATGATCGCTCGCGTGTGGCTACGCTGTTCAGACTCAGACTCCAACACAACACGTCTTGCAAAACAGTGTTGGGCGCAGTCTGAGGACGCGGGGGAGACCGTAGCTTTGGTCTCCAGGACCGGAGTCTCTGCTCCTCTGCCTGCTTGCCTTCACTCAGCTTGCTCCACCTTACGTGCATGTGCGCACACTACACACTGCAGAAGAGTTAGTCGCTCTGAGAATATCTAGTGAATGTACTGTGGACGTTTGTGCAGAAATAAATGCTGCAGCTCCTCCAGACCAACAGAGGTTTCCCGTGTCTTGTGAAGTGACGGGGCTCCGCAGCGAGAAACGTTATCGTCTCCGACCGGGTGCTGGTGTCTCCCTCCGACCGCGGTCGGGAGGCTGAAGCAGGAAAAGCCAACACTAGGATCAGCATTGATTCATGGAGAGACCTTCGTCTGGTCAGCTAACATTACTGCCAATCAGGTGAAATATAGAGTGATATTGTGGTTTTAGCTGACGTGTGTCGCCTCACTGTTTTGAGCGTTCATGTCTATTTAGAGCGAGCACAAGCGTGAGCCCGATGCCGACTTTCATTGAGTTAACGTTACCACAGGTGTCACTGTTAACAAGCATTTCTGATTCTCACAAACAGTCCCTTTAAAAAATTGACTTGAAAAAAAAATGTGAACCTACCCTTTAAGTTGACCCACATAAAGTAGATCATTTCACATTTTGTTTTAATAAACTAAAGCCTATCTTGATATACTTTTAAATCTCTTAAAACCTATGGATGGCCTCACTGTTAGGCTATGATCTCCTATTGTAAACACACACACACACACACACACACACACACATCCTGTATACATGCCCTTAAGGGTGAGTCTGTACAGTGTGTTGAGGCTAGGCTACCATAGCAACACATTTAGATGTGGCTACTATAGCAACACATTAATGTGGACACTGAAACGTTAAAGTAACGGACTGCAGTCTGTTGACGAGCCTTTCTGCATAAACAAACAGTGTAAACAGCCTGAAGTCTTCGTTATATAACACCGCCTTGATCTCACTACACGTTTTAAAGATCACACACCTGGATGGTGTCGACTGTTATCAGTAAGAGGCTCCGCGGTGTTTCCATTGTTTGATCTGAATCAAAGATCACAAGGAATAAACTATATACTGGTGTAACAGTAGTCTGCATCAGAATAACTGACCGGCTAACCGACAGTCTGACTCATTATAGAGAACAGTTGAGTGTTTTTAAGGGAGATAGAAAACAAGAGAGACTCACGGAGAGTTGAGGAGCTGCTGCTGTTTGCTGGCCGCTGCCATGTCCTCACATGTACGGTAATACACCTAATAGACACGCAGCGCAAATACGGTAATACACTTAATAAACACGCAGCTCAAATACGGTAATACACCTAATAGACACGCAGCTCAAATACGGTAATACACCTAATAGACACGCAGCTCAAATACGGTAATACACCTAATAGACATACAGCTACAATACCGTAATACACCTAATAGACACGCACTAAAGCACTAAATGATTTAGGGCCAAAATACATTTTTCTGATCTTCTGCTATGTTCTGAACCATCCAGACCTCTCAGGTCATCTGGATCAGGTCTGCTTATTGTCCACCAGAGTCACAACTAAACATGCAGAAGAAGCAGCATTCAGTTTTTATGCACCAAATATTTGGAAAACCCAGAAACCTGCAGGACCAACTCCAACTCTGAGATCTTTTAAATCAAAGCTTAAAACTCTCCTGTTTGCTGCTGCCTTTTATTAATCCAGATAATGATCTTATACTGCACTAGAGCTTTTACTCTTGTGTGTTATACTCTATTTTAGCTTATATCCTAGCTTTTATTTTGAGCTTGTTTGTATTTTCTAATCTTTAATGTTTTATGTTTTTATAACTGTTTTAATTATGTCTTAATGTTCTTTTGCACTTTGTCGCAATGTTCTTGAATGTTTATGTAAAGCACTTTGAATTGCCCTGTTGCTGAAATGTGCTCTACAAATAAAGCTGGCTTGCCTTGCAGCTCGAATACAGTAATACACCTAATAGACACGCAGCTCAAATACCTTAATAGACTGCAGGCGCAGGGACATGATGTGCTGCTCCTTCACCAGCAGGTTGCACTAAAGCACCTCAGAGAGGGAAAGTAAGTAGTATATTATGATCAGTGGTGGAAAGTTACTTAACACATTTAATCAAGTTGTGTATCCTACTTAAGGACAATTTTGAGGTACTTGTACTATGGGTGCTATTTGGGAAAAAATCAGAGGGGGACGAGGGGGCATTTATAGAATAATTGTGAACTTTAAAGGTCCCATATTATAAAAAAGTGAGATTTTCATGTTTTTTTATTATAAAGCAGGCTGAAGTCCTATATAAATACTGTGAAAGTATCGAAACACTCAATCCAGAGGGGAATACACACAGCCTGTATTCAGTAACTCTGCATTTGAAACAAGCTGTCAGGATTTCTGCCCATTCGTGAGGTCACAAATATACAATATTTAGACCCTTGACACAGATTTAAACGTAAACATTCATAAAGTGTAAAATAACCAATATGTCTTGTTTGTTCCTTGTTACTGATAGAGAGTTCAATCATCCAATCCAACAAACAACTCAAAACAAGAGTCAATACCAACAGGAGAATACACTGTTTATCATTGGCAGAGCATTTTGGCAAATTTTTCTTGGACGCTACCCACATAATCAGCTGTGCTGCTCATCCCACAAATGCATGATCCTTACAAGTTGGACATCATTGTAATGCCAATTAGCATTGTAACAACAGAGAAATAATTGGCCAAACACAAGTTTCCGAACGTTTTTTTCTCAGTTTATATAAAAAGCACCAATGACCAACATTTCTTGTTCACAAACAAGAGTGCTTTGCCTGTCGAGATTAAAGATACATTACAACCAAATCAAATCACCCGATTCAACTGTTATCAGGCCATTAAATAGGCGTTATCTATAAGTACACTACTAACACAAAGACAAGACAGGGTGAAAACCCTGTGTTTTGTGACTGCTGCTTCTGCTCCTGTCATAATTACTACGGTCGCCAGAGGTTGCTGTTGTGTTCTTTTATACCTTTTTTCAGTGAATGTGCCATGTGAATAGATGATAAAACCTACTAGTGGCTGTAGTAGGCCCCTATTGACCCACATCTATGGGGCTTATAGCGACTAATAACGTCTATTTAATTCCCTGATAACAGTCTAATCGGCTGATTTAAATGCAGTGTTAAGTACAAAAAATGATGACACTGTGACAGCCCTTCCTGTCTGCAGGAGCTGCACCTGAAGGCACCATGATCAACAGCACAGGACATACCTGGTAAAGGTGTGTTTAATGTATAAAGGTCAGAGCAGCAGAGATCCTCCCTTCACACACGTCCGTTGCTTTATCTTATCAAACACAACACAGATAAAGCACACACTCGCTCATCCACTCTGATAATAATAATAATAATAATAATTTATTACTTACTGATAATAATAATAATTATTATTATTAATAATAAATAATATAATAAATAATAATAATTATTATTATTATCATTATAATGGATGACCTGAGGCAGGGGCTGGGAGTACAGAAGGAGAGACTCAGTGTGGAGATGCTAAACCATTCAGAGCTTTATAAACTAAAATCAGTTCTTAAAGAGACAGGGTGCAGGTGTAAAGGTGTTGAAATAGGTGTAAAATGCTCTCTTTGACAGCTGAAATCTGTTCATTGATGTTTTGATGATCCAGTTAAAGGAGTGCTGCAATAGTCCAGATGAGAGTACACCAACATGAATCACTTTCTTTTTATCAGATCTAGTCTGACTTCTGAAATATTTCTCAGGTCAATGTGCTCACTGAGGTTTAAATACTGATGATAAGCTTTTAGCGTCATGTTGAGTCTGCTTTGAATCACTATAATTTCAGTTTTGTCCTCATTTAATTTCAAATACGTGTTACACATCCACCTGAATGGATTGCACCTTTTAATTTTTATCTTAAGGTTAACATTTTTCAATGAAGGTGCAAATTCAAGGGGTGGCTCCAAATTTGGGGTTAATTTGTGGCTAAATTAATATATTTCAAGGTTTTTAATGGATTATCTGTTCGATTTAAGTGGGTTTTAAGGGGGTAAAACTCCCTTAAAAGTTTTTTAAGAGGTTAAAAACAGTGATGTTTTTCATGAAATGCATCCCTGAATTTTAAAGGTATAAATTAAGGAATGTTTTCATGTTATTTGGTCAATTTTGGGTGTTTTTTCCCACTTTAAAAGTCCCTTAAACTGTGCAGATTATCCTGATCACTACAGATGAAAATTAGCTTTTAGCTATGTCTGGTATGATAGATGTATTGCGCATTATCCCTGCTAAATAAACAATATAATAATTAAAAATACCTTAATACATAACAATCAGTCACCCATAAATTAGCCCCTTAAAATACACTAAATGCTTATCTTGATGAAGAGTGTTTCTCTCCTCTTCCAGGCCTTCACACGTACAAACTCTGACAAGGTTTCTGGAAAAAAAGATTCATTTATTTTCTACATCACTGAGATGTCAAATTATTTTTCTTCCAGATTAATGAACCGTTTGGTCTCAACATTAAGACGAAAAAAGTCAGTTGTCAGCTGAACACTTACAGATCGACACTTTTAAGATGAATCGTTTTCTTCAATCGTCCTAAATAAAATCCAATCATGAATGTTGACTTTTAATTATATCCTTTATTATTTTAATTATTACCTCATGGAACTTTCTGGCCATCAGGAAGTAAAACTTGTTTCCTAGACAGCAGTCTATTTGTGGTAACAGTGACGTTTGGTGATTTATGTGTTTGAAAATAAACCTGTTCAGCTGGATTCTCTTCAGCTCATGACTCTGAACACATTAACTTATTAATATGCAAATGATAGTGAGCAAATACATCCTGTAAAACAAGAGTTTCATGATACAAACTGAACTCTGCATGTGTTCCTCACTAAAAGAAAGACCTCTAACATCTCTTTTTCTGAAGCTATTCAACTGGTCATCAGTGACCAGAGCAGTGATGATGTTTATCAGCTGTTTCATGGAGATTTAGTTTGAAGGCTGAAAGGAACAGAAGAGTTAAGTGATGGAGGGATTAACCTGTAGCCTATATAGCTTCAGTATTCTCTCTCTGTTTTATGTATTATTATCATCTTTCTCCATCTTTTGTAGTTATCTGATTATTTCTATTTTGAGCCATGTCCTTTTTCTTTTTCAAACCTTAAACCTGCAGTAAGCAGAATATTTTTGGCATCATTGGGCCAAAATTCCATAATAACCTTTCAGCATATTGTAATTCAAGTGGAAATTAGACTTCAGCACCTCCTCATGGCTCTGTTTTCAGGCTTTAGAAAGTCTAGCCTGTGACGGGAGACTTTGGCCAATCACAGGTCATTTCAGAGAGAGGGAGTGTTCCTATTGGCTGTTCATTCAACGGAGGAAGCTGTCAATCACTTGCAAACTCCGATCAAACGGTCAAACTAGGCAGCGCTGATCAAATATGAATCAATATTATGTTACTGTAATGTAATTTCTCGCCTCAAATGCTTTCAGAAAGATCTTGTAGTGTACTGTTTAGCTGTAAAATGAGAAACTTTCTGCGGGACAGCCGGTACAATAAGCTTTTATTTTGATGTTAATAAAATGCACCCAAAGTCATGAATATGTAGGATATTACTACTGACATTCCTGTAATATTACGTCACAACATCTGCTGTATGTACAGTATGTGTTTACTACGTGTTTATTTGCATATAGAGCGGGGAAGTGAGATCTGATCAGAAGTGGTCACTGGAGACGCATTCTAATGCCAGGTGTGAACAGATGTACTTAAAGCTGTCCACTTGTGATCGGATCACTCAGGACATATGTCAATACCAGGTCTGAGCAGGGCCTGATGTTGAATGTTTTTTCATATCTGCTGCCAGTGTGAACGTGGCCTTTGACCTACATGTACATGCAGGTACATGTACTGAAATGGGGAATTAAATCTGTGGCTCGATCTTTGATACAGAACTTTAATTTTATTCATAAACATTTCTTTGAGGAAGGTACACACCCCTGTAAAGCTTCACAGTGTATTTCTCTGTGTTCAGTGATCCATCAGATGACAGCTCGGCAGGAACAAAAGCAGCCAGACATACTGACAGTTTCCTTACTGAGCCTTGCCAGGCTGAGCCGAGCCCATCAACCTGCCAGACACCTGCCTGGTCGGTTTACTGCTGACTGATAACTAAAACTTCCTTTAACTCACACTGAGTCACCAAAACAACATCAGCAGGAAATTCACCAACTCACTCAAAGACTGTGAAGAAGCGTCTTTATGTTTATAGTCATAAAAGCTACTAAATGGAGATTCTGTTGTCAACTATAGACATACAGTATATGCAAAATATATTGTACAAATATACATTCAAACTGTCTAAACAGCAGTTATGATTTTCATTTCCTCATTTTGAGGCATCACTTCCTGCACAAAGCGAGATCATCAGAAACACAGCAGGACGAACATTTCACTTATGTCAATGTATAAAAATGAAGGTTGGCGGTGACCCACTGTGGTAAAAACAACAAAGCTTTCATCATGTTTTTGGATATTTTTTGGAAATATAATGGCCTTTGTCCATCTCTTTGATTTCCTTCCTGCTCCTCAGAGGTTGAACCCTTTAGATTTGAATGACCTTTCCTTTAGCGCCACTCTCACGATGAACTTTACATGTTTAGCTCCACTGAAGGTAAGACTCTAAGAACAGATACATTTTCAGGATGTGTGTTCATGTCGTGGCTGTAATGAACTCTGCAGCATGTAGGGGGAGCTTACAAGAGTTTAGACTGTCTGTTTATGTTCAGTACAGTGAGAAACCTCCGGGTCTGAAAAGTAAAGCAAATGCAGAAGTGCCTTAAACCTGCATTATTTCTAATAGCCAGCAGGGGGCGACTCCTCTGGTTGCAAAAAGAAGTCTGATTATATAGAAGTCTATGAGAAAATGAGCCTACTTCTCACGTGATTTATTACCTCAGTAAACATTGTAAACATGAGTTTATGGTCTCAATCACTAGTTTCAAGTCTTCTTCAATACAGCATGATGTTCATTTAGTAAATTATGGTCCCATTTAGAGTCAAATAGACCATAAAGCAGGGGATGATTTAAGGCGTGTCTACCTTGTGATTGACAGGTCGCTACCATGCCGTTGTCCGGTCTGGGAGTTGTCCGTGTTTTCGTCTTACAACTTTAACCCTTTCACAGTTTGTTTTCAGTTCATGAACGTTAATTGTAACATTTTGGTCGCCTAAAAATATCTTATTCAACGTTCGGTTGTACTTAGCTCTACCCTCTCGTGTCACTTCTGGTTGCAAAGAAAGTATAATGCTGAACTTGAGGCTTCAAACCGGCAGTCAACAAACCAATGGGTGACATCACGGTGACTATACGTCCACTTCTTATATACAGTCTACTGTATGGTTCAGTTCTGCAGCTAACGTTCCTGCAAGTCACACTTAATACAGGAGCCTCTTATATTAAAGCTAATGTCAGTGAATGTGGAGATTAAAGAATAAATGAACTGAAACTGAAGCGATCAGTTTAGGTATCAATCCAGGACTATACATTTATCATCTTATCATGAAGTATTCAGCGCTGAGCTCAGGCTCTGCTGATGGAGCTGAAGATTAGATAACACAGTGTCGTTACCTGACAACCCCATCAGCGGGACAATAGAGGGGAGACGGAGGAATCTGCTGCAGCTCAGGTTACATCACTCTGGAAGCTGAGGCCATGAAGCCACAGGCCATTGATACATATTTTTTTTTAAAGTTTGATTATTTGGGTCCCCATTAGCTGTTACCTCGGCAACAACTCATCAAAAATCACGTAGCCTATTCTTGGCCTTTCTTCTTCTGAAATCTCTTTTTACCACCGCAAGGGTTATTTTTTATTTTAGCAGCTACATCTGATTAGCTTTTCATTTTTATTTTATTTTTATGTTGAACAAAAGCCATTTTGCTTTCTATTATCCATTTTACTGGAAACACTGCGATAATTGTTTAAAGGTGCTAAATGCGAGATTGGGAGGATTTCTATTGCCTCCGCAAGGCTCTCAACATGGAGACGGCTGAGCCGGTGGCTCATGGCTATCAGTGCTAACAACGCCTTGAGAACAATGGCAACAGTGCTGACAGAGCTAACAGTGTTAACCTGAGGGGGAACTGGAGCGTGGGTGCTATGCTTCCGTAACGGCGCTTTCGGTCTGGGATGGCGTATTGGCCTACTTGCTCCTGCATGAGTAATTATTTCTCTTATTACTCTCCATTTCTCTCTCCGTCTCTCACTCACTGAAGGTCCTTTCAGACACAACGCAACAACAGCACCACTGTGCTCTGAAACACGTTATTTCCAATAGCTTGCGCCAGCATGACGGCTTTTTGCTTTGTCAAGCAAAACCCAACTCTGGGCGCTGCACGCTGTGATGTGCGCTGAACCCAGTGGCGAGCGCAGCTCAAACATGAGCTCAAACTGTGCTGTGTCGCGAGCATAGACTGCTCTCTTCCCCTAGGAAACGACATTTGGTGTAGGTCTATTGTCGTCCGGATGGAAACAGGCGGGATTATGGTTTATGCACGCTGTACAGGGCCAGAAACAGGTTAAGATGACGAAAAGGAAAAAAAGTGTGAAAATTTGCCATAAATTGGGAGAAAACGGGAGAATTGTGACCCCGGGAGGAAACCAGGAGAGGGCGATGAAAAACACGAGTCTCCCGGGAAAATTGGGAGGGTTTGCAAGTATGGGATGGAGTTATCAGCTGTAACCACCGTATGAGAGCAATGCAGAGCGGTGGCCCGTGAGCTAGCACGCTCACATACACAAACATGCACTAAAAGCATGTGCAGCCGGCCCGGCGATGTCAACAAAGCACAGAGAAGCTCTGATTACAACACACACAAAAGGAGAATAACTTCATTCTCTGCTCAGGTGGACATTACTCCTCTATATCATTTTTCTAACAAGGGGGATGGCACCCCCCCTCATATCGCCTACTGCGTACTGTACATGAGAACATGTTGACAATGTTCTCAATGTGTAAACAGAGAACAGCTGAAAGGTTTTGTCTTACTTGTTGTATTAAATAGGATTTGTAGTTTCGAGAAGCAGCAGAGGAGTTCTGGTTCCAGGTTTTGGACCAGGTTTTGCCTCGGGAGTCCTCGCCCCCTCTGACTCATGTCCACACGGAGTGTTGTCTCCATCAGGAGAAGGTTTCCCGGTCAGGAGGATCAGATGACCGCGCCTGGAAACCAGATCCAGCTCGGCGATTATCTGAGGTGTTTGTCCGACAGCTCGCCTGCCAAATGAGATGCTTGTTGTTTCCATGGATCCGTTGTTTACAGTGTGAGGTGTGAAAGGCTGCATGGTCACAAACAGACCTGAGATCAGATGTTACCACATACAAAAATATCAAGGTATCTTATACTGTTAGTTTAGCACAAAGACTGGAAGCAGGGGAAAACTGAGGGAACATCCACCTCCAACTCTGTCTGATTCACACGTTGTTTCTTATTACTAAAGCTACTAACCGCTCCATCCTGCAGCGAGCTAGCAGAGTTCAGACAGATCAAACCAACAACTCCACTATAGTTCAGGACTTTAGAGATGCTGTGCTCAGTTAGGCTACTAAATGGAATAATGCTATTATTATGAGCATATTCTGAGACAAAACACAATAAGGTTGAAGATTAATTATACACACATTATGTAGGTGCAAGGCTATCAGAAACTATTTTTCAACTATTTTATTCTTATCTTATTCTAACATTTTAATTATCCTATTTTTATTTTTTTACTGCTTATTTGCACCAACGAACCAAAGCAAATTCCTAGTGTATAACTGATTCTGATGTTTGATTGAATGAATACAACTCCCACCGTCTAGACTGCAAGTGTATCAGATGTGCTTTTCACTTGCACGTCTCACACAACAAATACGCTGTCATTTTAATCTATGCAGATGTCTATACTGCCTCTGTGCAGGTGCGTGTCTCAGCTCCGTCTCACAGGTGTAACCGCGACTTGAAACGTTTATTTACACTTCAATTCTACTAAGGAAACTGTTTTTCCCCACTGTGTCTATGGCCGCAGAGCCAACACATTCTCACTCCCAACTCGTCAAATACCGCTGCTTGATGAGTGCCCCTCGGCATCAGAGACCAACACACGGGGTACCCTTCTTGGGTTACTTTTGGACGAACCGGGGACGGCATGTCAATATAAGCTCAAAATAAACTTCCGTTTTCACAGGAAGTTAGGTTTAGGCAACACAACCACTTAGGTAGGGTTAGGAAACGGTCATGGTTGACGTTAACTTCACTGACTAGTACCTCACGGGGCTGACGATACCAACAAGTCACGTGACAAAATAAGTCAATGTTACACCGGTCTCCTGGTTGAAAATCTTGTGTTTGTTTGACCCATCCACCACCCCTACTGCCCTGAACGGACTCTCAAGCTATTAATACTACGTCACTTGCTCAGACCGCCGAATAACGCTGCAGGTGGGTTTACATATGAGTTAGTTGAAATTGCTAAAGGGTGCCTCCGTGCGTCGGTTTCCGATGCCAAGGGGCGCTTACTTAACGGCAGTATTTAACGAGTTGGGAGTGAGAACGGGTTGACAGAGCAGCGGCTGAGAGGCAGCGATGCAGTCATCACTGGTGGCCCCTACCGACCGGTGCCGGTTAAGAGTCGTGAGTGAGGAGTCAGCAGCCAATCAATGGCAGCATCGAACAGGCAATAAAAGGTGTTCTGAGAAAGTGTGAGTCACTGCAACCGCGTGAGGTCCTTGAGCACGCAGCCATAAATGAGCACCCAAAATATTATGCAGCAGTGTCTGAGATTAGCCGTGTACAGACACAGAGATGCACACACTCACTCACACAGTCGATCTCAAGATAATAAGGGAAAAGGTAACGCCTGCACACTAACTTTATGCAACACAAGTTTATTAATGACTACGTTTCGATCCTACCTTGTTCTTTGTCAGGACAGAATGTTTGAAAAGTGGAAACCGCACCCAGGTGTGATTCATCCAAAAAACCCAGTGGTTAAAAACCCACAAACAATTAACAATTTAATAATAGACGACAAAGAAAAACTACACAAAAGACTGTATTACAAAAGCCATACTTCTAAATATAAAACATGTATGTTATTTATAAACATTATATCATCACATTAAAAAATACTGCATTAAAGGACCACTGTGTAACATTTAGGCGGATCTATTGGCAGAAATGGAATATAATATTAATACGTATGTTATCGTCAGTGTATAATCACCTGAAATTAAGAATTGTTCTGTTTTCGTTACCTTAGAATGAGCCGTTTATATCTACATATGGAGCTGGTCCTCTTCACAGAGCCGGCTGCCATGTTTCTACAGTAGCCCAGAACGGACAAACCAAACACTGGCTCTGGATAGGGACATTCACATTTTCGTGTCGTCCACCGTAGTTTTCCTACACGCTTGGCACACGGGAGAACTTTCAGTTGGTAGCAATCTGCAACATCACCACTAGATACAATAGCTTTTGAAGGAGGCTAAATAATGCTCCAAACTTATGCTAAATTTTGGCGAGGAAAAACTGTCATGGTCATTTTCAAAGAGGTTCCTTGACCTCTTACCTCAAGGTATGTGAATGAAAATGGGTTCTATGTACCCACGAGTCTCCCCTTTACAGACATGCCCACTTTATGATAATCACATGCAGTTTGGGGCAAGTCATAGTCAAGTCAGCACACTGACACACTGACAGCTGTTGTTGCCTGTTGGGCTGCAGTTTGATATGATTTGAGCATATTTTTTTATGCTAAATGCAGTACCTGTGAGGGTTTCTGGATAATATCTGTCATTGTTTTGTGTTGTTAATTGATTTCCAATAATAAATATATACATATATTTGCATAAAGCAAGCATATTTGTCCACTCCCATGTTGATAAGAGTATTAAATACTTGAAAAATCGCCATTTAAGGTACATTTTGAAAAGATAAAAATGATTAAGCATGTGATTAATCATGATTAACTATGGACAATAATGCGATTAATCATGATTAAATATTTTAATAGACTGACATATCTAGTACTACTGTATATGAAGAGCCAACCATAATTAAAGGGACTGTTTGTAACTTTTTACACGTATAAATCTACCGGGGCGCACTCGCGTATGCGCGTATGCGCGCTCGCGTATGCCCCGGAGGCTGAAGCAGGAAAAGCCAACACTAGGATCAGCAGTGATTCATGGAGAGACCTTCGTCTGGTCAGCTAACATTACTGCCAAGCAGCTGAAATATAGAGTGATATTGTGGTTTTAGCTGACGTGTGTCGCCTCACTGTTTTGAGCGATGCTCGTTCATGTCTATTTAGAGCAAGCAAGTGCAAGCCCGTCGCTGACTTTCGTTGACTTCACGGCCACAGGTGTCGCTGTTAACAAGCATTTCTGAAAGTTATAAACAGTCCCTTTAAAAAAAAATAAAAAATACAGCAAATGTTTGACAGCATTCTCTGGATTCATACCTCTAGAGTCTGGAGAGGGGGAATATAATAACTTTCTCTTTGGAAGTATTTAAAAACAAAACGAACACAATTAGTCCTGTTACTGTTGTTGTTGTTGTTATTGTTGTTGTTGATGTTGATGCAGAGCTGCTGCAGGTTGTCATGGTGATAAAGGAGTCACGCTGGTCAAACATCTATAAGTCTGTCTCTCACAGTGACGCTCCATCACACTGAACCTCCAGAGGAGCTCACAGACACTCTGTGAGCCGCCGGGCGTGTCTCTGCTCGGCTGATGGGGATTCCGGTTTTTCCTGTCGGCTCCTACCTGGTTTAAACCGCAGCAGGTCTCTGAGTCCAGCTTCATCATTCACCGAGCAGCAGCAGCAGCAACATCAACAGCAACAACAGGATGGCCCACAACACTGCCACCATGGGGAATCTTCCCAGCGGGATCGGAATATGTACGACCATCCCAGACATCCTCTACCTGCCCGAACTGGTAAGAAAACAGCAGCTACAACAGCTTTATATGATCAGGAACCTTCTGTCTGTCTGCGGCCAGCGGTGCACACTTTTACGCACAGTGCGGGCACTTTTACGCACTGATGAAAACACCAATTAGTAAATTAAAAGTAGAGAGTCTGACTGAAAACGGTCGATGGTTAAAAGCAGTTGATAGTAAACGTGTTGCTGGTTTGTAGTGTGGAGATTGAAGGCTCCTCCTGACTGCCTTACTGACTGATGGACATTATTTATTTATTTTTATAATATGTTTATTGGGTTTTCTTATTTTCACAAACACAATAAGAATAATAAAAAAACAACAACAACAAACACTGGTACAGCTCAGATAAAAAAAAAATGTATATAGGAGGTCATAGGAAATAGTCCATAGTGCAGGGAAGTCACAGGATATATGAGTTAATGTTCAAGAGACTCCTTGTGAGATAATGGAGGAGAGATCAGGTCCAATATAATTCAGATAGGAGCTGCCAAATATTGTAGAACTGATCTACTTTGGCATGTAGAATATTTGTGAGATATTCCAAAGAGACCATCTCAAATATGACTTTTCAGCCTTGGACAGAGGGTTTCTTATCACTGATCCACTGTAGTAATATATTTTGTTATATAACCTTTTGTATTTTATTTATTAACATCCTCCGCTGGTTTTCACACTGCAGAGAACATGTTAACAACTTATTAAGTTTAAATACTAAAATCATGTTTCCTCTGATTACATCACTCCTGCCAAATGTCCATATTCTGGTTTTACTGGTTCTATTTCCTGAAACAAGAGGCCATAAACTGCACTGAGAACAAGGAGAAATTATTTCACCACATTCCCTTTCTTGGTTTAACCACAATAAACCTTCACTCTTTGTTTTGCAGGTTGATATTGATGTGTAGTGTTGACCTTTGTTTTCTGTCATTGAATCAGTGTTTACATGGTTCGCCTCAATGTCACATTTATACCGTTTCTGATACTAAACATTATTATTATTATATATTATTATTATTATTACTAAAAGATAATAATTATTATTATATTTGGAAATTAAATGGACATTCTGTCTTTTATTAAAGAAACAGTGTGTAGGATTTCGGGGCTCTATTGGCAGAAATGGCATATAATATTCAGAACTATGTTTTTATTACGACAGCGAGTAACGTTATTGACTCTGGGCCAAGCAGGAAAAGTTAACAGTGTGTGGTTTTTCCGTTCTGGGCTAATGTAGAAACACGGCGGTGCAACATGGTGGACTCTGTGGAGAGGACCCGCTCCTTACGTAGATATGAAGGGCTCATTCTATAACGAAAACACAACGCTCCTTATTTTCAAGTGATTATACACTAAAGAAAACATACTTGTTAATATCATATTCTATTTCTGCCAAAAAAATCCCCTATTTGTTACACACTGGTCCTTTAATGAAAAATTAGCATCATCGCTTTATGTAGTGACACAAATACAATACGATAGTGGCGTAAATCCAGCACATTTGAATGACATCCCGAAATTGGCCAAAGTCCCGTACACTGGCCTGACTCCGGGTGTCGATGCTGACCTGATTTCAGCTCAAATGCATCAACTTTGCATGAACCAAATTCCAAATATTGCAGCACAATTTGGGCAACAGTCATCTCTCATTTGGTCCTCTGGTGCCAGAACACGGCATATTTGAAATTTATAGGAAATGTAGTTAAGTAATTTGTAATCTGCAATATTACAAAAAGAAAAAGTACAAAAGAAGGTAAGGGGTCAGAGGATCACAGCAGCCAGACGTTAGACAGAACAGATATTATTCCTACAATGAACCTGCGTGACGGAGGAGAGATCGGAACAAAAATACGAGCTGATACAAAAAGATAGAAATGTTTTTATTGTGTATATTTAACGTCAAAGAGACGTCAGCACAGTCTGAACAGAGGAGGAATGTTGCAGGTGTTTTCACATTAACTCATGCATTAACTCTCTCTCTCACACACACATGCACACACACACCCGCACACACCCACACACACACACACACACACACACACACGCACACACACACACACACAAACATAAACACACACCCACACACACGGACAGTGACAGTCTGGTGGAGCTCCATGAATAATGCAGCCTGTCAATCATCAGAGGTGTAGAGTGAACGAAGGCAGCGACGCCCTGCTCTGTGCTAGGCAAAATACAGGGTAGGCAGAATAATGGAAATACACCAGCTAATAAAAAGACTTAACTAAAATAACAGAAACTGCTACAAACATTCAGAGCATTCAAAGAATGTGTTTTATAATAAGCTTTAAATGGCTCAAAAAAGAGTGTTTGTGGTGATGTGTGCATCAAACAAAAGCCTGGGCGCCTGCAGGGCACGTTCTAAAAATAGCATGAGTCACCGGTAGCGTTCGGTCCAGCGCCGCTGCATGTTTGGCATTGTTTTTCTGGTAGCCGAGAGTTAAACAATGTTTGGGTAAAATGCTGCGCTCGTCACTGTCACCTTTTACCCAGCCGTCCAGACACAGTGGTGGAGGGGCGGGACAAATACCACAAAGACCAACTGTCTGACCGTCCTACATGTAGCCTACGAGTGCTGAACAACAACAACAACATATTTCCTCGTTCACAAAATCTCAGCCCACATAGAACGGCGGGACCGTCCTCTCTCCCTACCTGCTGCAGCCTTCCCTTCATCCAGAGCAAGTAGTCTACCATGAACCGACAAACAAGTCGCCCTCCATATTATACTCTACCCTTCAAGTAGTTTTTTAGTCTCAAAAAAGGTTGGTGACCCCTGGCCCAGATCCAACAAAAAAAATCTACCTCCAACAACTTCGTCCGTCTGATTTACATGTTGTATAATGTTTATTGATCAGGTGTAGAAATGGAACTGTAAAAATGAGTTTTACCAGCAGTGAGCGTTGGAGCTTTTTGTTGACCAACAACCTTCTGGGAGCAGTGACTGAACACAGCATCTATATAGTGCTGTCAACTAAACCAGGATGCACTGGTTAGTAGCTTGTTAAATAACAAGATACAACCAGAAATCTCCTTAGGTTTCAGGCAACAAACCTACTTGGTTTGGTTTAGTAAAAGATCAATGGTTGGGTTAAAATGAACCCTTTCTGACAGAAATCCCTGCAAACAAACTGTATATAAATAGACTGTATATAAAAATAGACGACATGGCGGTCGTGTCTAGAAGGTAACCCACAAGTTGCGAAACTCTTGAGAGATGGTTAAGGTTAGGCATTTACCTTGAATGGTTAAAGTTTGACATTGACCTTGAATAGTTAAGATTAGGCATTGACCTTGAATGGTTAAGGTCAGGCATTGACTTTGAATGATTAAGGTTAAGGACGTTTTTGCATGTTTTCGCAATTTGTCGGTTAAGCCAAAACATCTGGATCGCCCCCTGGTGGCTGGCTGCAGTATAGGTCATAAATCCCGCCCCCTCCATGTTAGCGGATGGGACATGGACCAAACTAAAAAGTCAAAGTACACGTCAAATCATTTTTTTCCAAAGATGTTTTCTGTCATTTTAGGTAGTTCTTATGCTGATGTGTATCGCGGGTTTAGCCCTCCGATTACTTCTGCGCAGACTGGCTCCAAATGATGTAAAAAAAAATCAAGATGGCAGCTCAGTGTGATATCTGGGATCATTCATTTTTGTACAGTGGGAAGAAGTGGTGAGGTGTCATCCATTTATATATACAGTCTATGGATACAACCTCTTCAGACAGAGTGGGAGGTGGAAAGGTTTTGTTAAATGTTGACTGTCTAGAAATGTGCTACGATATGAACATCAAGGGAGTTAAAGATTCCCCTCAGTTGCTGTAAAATAGCTCAGATTGAAAGAGTCTCCATCAGTTTAAGTTGAGTCAGGCCGAGATAACAGGACTAAAACATGTTGAGCACATTTCTGCTAGATGTTGTTGCTAAATGCCTGAATATCATCCTAAACAGTGAAACATACAGTTTAGAGCTGAAACTCTTCTGCTCTCGTCAAAGAGTCTCCTTCCTTCCAAAGACAATTTTCCACATTCCACACACTCCTCTGGTTTCAAAAAGAAGTCTGATTGTATAGAAGTCTATGTGTTTTCAGTTCAGGAAAGTTAATTATAACCTTTTGGTCGCCTAAAAATGTCTTGTACAGCGTTCGGTTGTACTTAACTTCACCCTCTCGTGTCACACAAAATACCAAAATGGCGATGGCCAAAAGGCTTCAAATAGGCAGTCCACAAATGTGACGTCACGGTGACTATATGTCCACTTCTTATATACAGTCTATGCCTTCAACACACTGTTAGTCAAAGAATATTGGATTTATTGCACAATGCCATTTGGTATTGACAGTATGAGAATGGAGTTAAACTGAAATGAAGAAAGGAAATAAAGGAAACAATGAGTATGATAAGTCTCATTAATATACATTTCCATCATGTATTATATGCCTCATAAAGCCTGACTGATATATCTGGCTACCAATAGCCTATAGCTAGCTGAAAGCCATTAACAGGACAGGTTAGCTTACATGGTGAACAATGAATAGCGCCTAACACCAAAAACATGATCTAACCTAGCCGTCCACAAAAATATAAACAGCGACGCAGGTATAGGCATCTTATAAAAACTGTACTTACAGACAATACTTCTATAAGGGAGTCTAAAAGAAGATGGATGTAGATGCTTTGACTACAGTCTCACAATGTGCTTTCTTCCCAGGAGTGCAAGGAAACAAAAATGGCCTCCTGCAGGGTTCAAAGGGCAAGCAATAAGGCTTGTAATATACAAAACAGAATCAACACCACCTAGTGGCTGCAAAATGAACTGAAAGTCTCTTTTTCTCAGGTCCCAAACAGAAATAATTAGTTGATTAATCAATTAGTTAAAGGAACAGTGTGTAGCATTTAGGGGAATCTATTGGCAGAGATGGATATAATATTAGTTAGAGCTGTCGATCGATACAAATACTTCTTTTTTTTTAGATGATTGATTGATTAATAATCAGCTCATGAATTGATAATGAAAACAATTGTTAGCTGCAGTAAAACAAGCGGTGTCGGTGACATGATGGTCAGCTGTGTTAAGGTTTCCTCTCATGTGTCTCTGTTGTTCCTGCAGGTCTTCGGTGGTCTGGTCTGGATCCTGGTAGCGTGCACGTTTGTGGTGCCGCACAACCCTCAGGGCTGGGTCATGTTCGTCTCCGTCCTTTGCTTCACCGTGACTTTCATCTGGATAGTGGTGTTCGCCTGCGGGGTGCATCACAACAAAGGCCGCTGGGCTGCAGCAGTAAGTCCTCCACACATTTTAACAAAGACAAATAATAATGTAAAATGAGAAACTTTGTGACTCGGCAGCCATGTGGAGATCAGTTGAGGAAATACCAAGCACCGCCCACCAGCCGGAGCAAACTTTCTCATTTTACAGATAAACAGTACAATACAATATGTTTCTGAAAACATTTGAGGCGAGAAATAGGCATTACAGTAACAGAATATTGATTCATATTTGATCAGCGATGCCTAGTTTGACCGTTTGATCGGAGTTTGTGAGTGATTGACAACTGCCTCCGTTGAATGAACAGCCAATAGGAACGCTCACTCTGAAATGACCTGTGATTGGCCAAAGTCTCCCGTCATGGGCTAGATTTTTTAAAGCCTGCAGAGCCAAGAGGAGGTGCAGAAGTGTAGTTTTCTCTCAGAACACTTGAATTACAATATGCTGAAAAGTTATTATGGAAATTTTGCTCAATGATGCCAAAAACATTATGCCTACTGCAGGTTTGATGTACGACGGCATATTAGGGCCATTATAGGTTAAAAAATAAATAATGACGGAGCTGGGGGTAATATTCAGAGAAAAAACTAAACATTTTCAAGATTAAATTTGGAAATTTACAAGAAAAACCTCACATATTTGCAAGATTATTAAGTCATAAATAGTGAATAGTGGAGTGCAAAATGTGGTAACGTCAGCCACCGTCTGAATGTTGTTGCACTTAATAATAATAATAATAATAATAAACATCTCACGTCTCCGGCAATCACTCTCTGACTCTGTGGCAGAAACCCTCATCCACGCTTTCGTCACCTCCCGTTTGGACTACTGCAATGGAGTTCTGTCCGGGGTTCCCAGCAAAGCCCTGGACAGGCTCCAGTATGTGCAAAACTCGGCTGCCAGGGTTCTCACCCGCACCAAGCCCTGGCAGCACATCACCCCCACCCTCATCCACCTCCACTGGCTCCCGGTCAAGTCCCGCATCACCTACAAAATCCTCCTCCTCACCTACAAATCCCTCAACGCCCTGGCTCCTCAGTACCTATCTGACCTCCTCCACCCTTACACACAGCCCCGGAACCTTAGATCCTCAGACACGGGTCAGCTCTCCGTCCCTTACACAAGAATGAGAACTTTTGGGGACAGAGCCTTCAGTGTGACAGCCCCCACACTTTGGAACTCTCTCCCCATAGAGCTCCGCAATGCACCATCTCTGGACACCTTCAAAAGACTCCTCAAAACCCACCTCTTCACCAAGGCCTATGGCCTCTAGCTACTGTTACATTTGTTGTATTTATTTATGTCTTTGTTAAGCGTCCTTGGGTTTCATGAAAGGCGCTATATAAATCCAAGATATTATTATTATTATTGCACTTAAACTAATGTTATTATGGTAAGGATGGCCTCTGAGGCGAAGGTCCTGAAAGATACACGTACACGTTTTCTTTCATGTTCTTTCTGTGTTCTTTTATGAACATGAGTAAATACTAATATTGTAGAAGTTACAGGAAAGTAGAGATGAACAGCTTCTATCTTTGACTACACGAAGGCGTGTCTTGTTTGTCAGCCTCTGATTCTCAGCTCTCAGATTATGGAGGAATGTTAGGAACAACAGAACAAATGTGGGAATGCAACGCAACACCATGACACACCAGTTTTGTGCAACCGTTTGTTTGTTTGTTTTGACTCTGTGCCAGTGCAAATAGTGATCGTTCATGTTCTATTTTTGTTTTCCTCATCTGTCAGGACGTTATGTTTCACGGCATCGCGGCCTTCCTCTACCTCAGTGCTTCAGTGGCTTTGGCCAAAGTGACTCTGGAGATGAAGGATGTGGGCGGCCAAAACTACCATCTGGACATCGCTGCAGTGGTGAGTCAGGCAGTTTCATATTGAATGAACTGCAGAGAGGATGATCTGACTCAAAACCAATAAAACAGAACGACAGAGAGACCTGAACCTGCAGAACCACAGACCTGAATGGGTCCAAATAAACTCACTGGTTGTAGTTTTCAGTCAGTTTTCTTCTTCAGCTCTAAACCAGCTGAGAAACCGTCTGATTGACAGCATCATCACAGCAGTCAGATGCTTTTATGAAGAGCAGCGTTGGTGGATGTTTTTCTGTGTCAGCCGTCACATACAGAATAATAGTCCCACTAACAAAACACAATGATCATAAAGGAACAGTTCAATATTTAGTGAAATCCTCTCCTTCTCTTTCTCACTAAGAGTTAGATGTATAGATTGATACCACTCTCACGTCTGTACGCTAAATATGAAGCTACAACCAGCAGCTGCTTAGCTTCGTTTAGCATAAAGACCGGAAACAGGGAAAACAGCATTAATGCTGATTAAACCTTTCCCACTATTTCCCACAGTGTCAACCTATTTCCAAAGTTGATATCACTGAATGCACTTAACTTGATATGTGTAATCCTTGCACCCTATTCGACTGTTATTAGCTCATAAATATGCGTTATCATTCGTTATAAACCTCATAGATGTGGGTCAGTAGGGGCCTACTACGTTGTAAAAGTGAAAGTGAAACTTAAAAGCAACACATTCTAACATGTTGTAAAACTGAATGAAACATCACGTTTTGAACTCAAACAAAATAGCTTGTTTAGGCCTTCTTTAGGTTTATGGCAACAACATCACTTAGTTAAGTTAAGGGGGAAGAGATCGTGTTTTGGCTTAAAATAACTATGCTTCAAAAGTGAAAGTGAGACTTATGGTTGTGAACACAAAGACAGCTACATGTAGGTTTCAAATAGGATGCGAACCCCGGCCTCCTGGGTGAAAGTACTTCCATCCTTCATCCCCAACCTCCATCATATGAGTTTCATAATACTGTCTATACTACAGCACCTGGCTTCTGCTGTCATCATTATTACGGTCGCTAGAGGTTGCTGTCGTCTTCTTTCAACCCTTCTTTTGGTGATCTACCATGTGAATTGATGATAAAAACCTACTAGTAGGTTTAGCAGGCCCCTTCTGACCCACATCAATGAGGCTTATAACCACAATAAGACATTTAATGACCTGATAACAGTCTAACTGGCTGAATCCTCAGTAAACTTGTAGCAGGTGTGCAGAACAGACTATTTTTAAACGTTAGTGAATAGAGTGCTGCAGCGATGACATATTTTTGTCAGCCAACCAGGAAGTTAGCATCGCCCTGGTTCCCTCGACAAAAAGTCAATGAGATTTTTCCATTAGGTTTTGGATTATTGCAGAAAATAAGCTCTGCGGGAAACAAACATTTATGATATTTACACGTTTTGTTCAGCAAGATAATCTTCACAACTGAACACCTCTATGATTTGTGAAGTGTGAATGCAATCGCCAGAAGTAAAAAGCTAACGTTAGGCTATAAATGAACAACACCACGGTCTCATGAGCGCGAGTATACACAACGAGGCTGTAACGGTGGACGAGTTGGCGTGATGACGTTTAGTAGTCTCATTTAGCCGCTTGTTAGCAACCGCCTTTTTTAAGACACATAAAAGCTTCAAAATTCACGAGTGGGATATTTACTGACGTATTTTATATTGTAGAACAAAACGTTAAAATCTCTTCAGCTTGTGTTAACCACAGACCTTATTTCAGGCATCCAACTAAAAACCCATTGACTACCAGACGAGGGAACCGGAGGTGCTAAAAATGAGAACTCATTTCCGGGTTTTAGGATTCATTCCTGAAACACTCTGTGGGGAAATCCAGCAGCTGAGAATTGATAGTTTGCTCTATTTTGTTTTACTATCAAGAAATGAATTCCACGAGACAAACTAGAATCAAACATGGATGTCATGAAAAACATTGTTCTTATTCAAGAAGATACCAAAGTCTTAATATCGGAGCTTCTCACAAGCACCTGAACATATCATGGAGGAAGTGTAATAATAGTGGGTGAAAACATGCTTAACAGCTGTTACGGTGCTGAGATTCTACGGGGCAGATTATTATGGGTGATCCTGTGGATGTTCATGGTCCTCAGAGGATCTAATCTTCCACTGATGTTCTCTTTGTCTCTTCAGGTCTTCTCGTACATGACGACTCTCCTCTACTTCGTCCACACCATCCTGTCTGCCATCCGATGGAAATCTTTCTGAACCAGAGCAGAAGTGATCTTTATCCTTAAAGCTTGTACATAAAGCTGCGGCACGGTGACGTGAAGGGAGGGCTGAAGGTGATGGAGACTCACTGCTGAGGTTTTTGTTCTTCCCTCTGCTGGTAGAGGAAGCTGTGACGCAACATCTGGATCACCACAGCGTCTCTCAGCGTCTGGTTGTCTGAAGCAGGAGGGGTTTTGAGGGATTTAAAGTGATGAAGTTTAGGCTTCACTGCCGGGTGGTTTGTGTCACAGAGCTGCTTCATCTGTTCTGTCAACAGATCCACAGAAACTCAGAAGCATTTAATCCAGATGCAATCAACAGCAAAAAATTATAATCTTCATCAAACTGCTGAGCTGTTTCTATTATTTTGTCCACCCTCACATGTTGTAATGTGCACACTCGGCTCATCTCTGCCTCCTCTGAGCATCTTTACTGGTGTCCCTTTTGTTACGTTTTTCCTTTAGTTAAATCATTTAATTTGGTATTCTTGTTTCGCTCTCAGCTGATTTTATATTTTTATAAGTTTCTTAACAACAACATTTAATTAAATGTGGATCAGAACAGGAAATTGAACCATGATTATTATTTCTTTTTGTAATGTAAGCCTTTATAACTGACTGCTTCATTTTTGTAAACATTTTGAGACTGTTGAAATCATTGAAAATGAATAAATGTGTTTGTTTTGAAACGTGTTTTTGGCACATTATTCAACACATCGGTCAAAATAAATATCAGGATCTCTTTGTCAAATATACACCAACATGTATGTAAGGTGTCAAACTACAAGTCAAGTGGAAAAGTGGAATTTATGACTTGCGTCTTAATTAAAAATGGGCTTCATCTTTAAGTTTAATACTGTAATGCTGTTAATGGACAGGTTCAAATGTTTGTTTTTTATGTTTAAAAAAAACAAAACAATCAGTTGATTATCAATATAATTGCTGATCAATTCTTTACTGATCGGCTGATCAGTTCATTTGTCTGCTGTCTGTTTTGGGCACACTGAACATTTTAATTTACATGTTGATCACTGAACAACAGATATTCAGAGTAAATGCTGACTATTCTCCATTACACAGTTACTGCAACAGGACAACATGTGCTGTGTTGTGTCGTCTCCATGGTAACGGGGGGGTGGGGGTGAAGGTGATGCCGGCTGTTGACACTTGTGAATATTTCATCAGCACTGACATCAGGTGAAGCGAGGGAGGGCAGAGAGGTCAGAGTTCACACCCCAGGCTAAACTACAGATGATGTCTTTGAGTGGACAAACAGGGGGCGGAGTTATTTCCAGCTGCTAGTTTGAGCAAAGAGTATAGAAGCAAAGAGATGAAACTCTGGTGCTTTTTTGACAGCGCCGCCGCCATTTTGGACTGAAACCGCCAATGAATCTGTGGCCATGGATGTCTAAAGAGACGTCTGTAAATCCAACCCACGGGACTACGCTGCCCTGCACATTCATATGACATATCTGGTTCTGCCAGCTTCCTGCTAGCTGTATGCGGCTGTAATAATGGATATATTGGCTGTAATTCTTCACATTTATTATCTTATAATACACCCATGGGCTGTATGCTGTAAGCCTGTACCGTGGTAGATGTATTAACGTCTCTGTTCCCAAACAACCGGCTATCGGCCAGTAGCTAGTAGAGCTAGTAGCATGACAGAAACAGAATTTAATGTAGTTGTAGGCTATTTACTAACACGCAGGGCAAAAGCACAGGACACAACCTCTCATACATTCATGGTCTGTGGTCTATTGGACATCTATTCTGAAGGTCCTTGACATGAAAAAGTTTGAGATTGCTCTCAAAATCTGTGTGCTGGATTTTTCTAACTTCCATTTATGTCCATCGCTCACTTTATGCTCCTCTGGGAAGCAGCCGGGCAAAAAAGTTTAATAAATAAATGAGTAAGTAAATAGTTATAATAGTATGCATATTTATGATATTTTGTATTGTTCAACACAGGCTATATCGGTAGAGACATATATATGAATAGAATAAAAATAATTTTGTTTTACTCTTGTACAGCTCTTTGTATGCGGACGTTTTACTGGCATCCGGTAGTCGCTTTCAGTCCAAAATGCGGGAAGCGTAGCTCTGCTGTTGGGCGCTGACGTTGCAATGGAACGAACAATTGACTTTCACTTCTTATCAATATCCATTCTTTGCTTTGAATGCAGAGTGATGCCTCCATCACACACACTGCAACAACTTCATAGCTTTATTTAAAGAAGTGGTGCTGTCACGACTGCTTCCTAGTTGTGTTTATTTCTGTCCCTCCCTCCAACCACATTCCCACTTCCACATCTCTAGCTTTATCTTTCTCCACCTGTCCACCAGGTGCCCTCAGAAGTGCTTGAATGCACCGCAGTTTAATCATGCAAGCCTTATACATCACCATCAGAGGTAAGGACATGTTAAACATGTAGCAACATATCTATCTTGCATACCCACCCAACGGGAAGAAGCTCGGCTAAAATCTCAGATTTATTTATTTTTCCCCAATGTGGCCCTAATACTCGTCGGAGGTTATACACACGTGATCCAACTAATCAGGTGTTCTTACAGCAGGGAAGGTGCTGGGGTGACGATGTGCGGGCACATAGCCTGTCCCTCATGGGCCCCGCTGGACCAAGTTCTTCAGGCTCTTCCATAACATCTCCATCTCCATATGTTATCTCACACATTGTGAAGGAACGTCCTGAGAACAACAACAAGAACATGAAACCAGGTTTAATGGAGTATGGCAGGGAGTAAATACAGGACAGGGTGCCACACACACACACACACACACACACACACACACACACACACACACACACACACAGTGTAAGGCTGATTGGGCAGTATGGGGCAGGTCAGTGAACTGTAGCTGTGATGTATAATTGATGAGGGAAAGCAGCAGGTGATAATAGTGAAGCATCTCCATGAAACTGAAGAAGATGAAAGCTGTGAGGCTGCAGCTCGTCTGA